>NC_074688.1:28841594-28859094 GCF_029448725.1 Salvelinus fontinalis
ACTTTTGACCAGGGCCCATATGGTTCTGGTCAAAGGTAGTTCAATTTATAGGGAATAGGGTGCCATTTGGGACACAATCAGCCAGTCAGTCGGCTGCTCTGGAAAATGACCAACAACATTCTCATTTGCATATTAATTATGGTTACTGAAACTGCCTTTGTATTGAAGTTGGCCACTCACACAAATGCAATGTACATTCTCACTGCATAAAACACACTCACCACCCCATCCTTCAGCCACCTACACACACCCCTCACAGGTCCTCCATGACCGACCAGTGTCCTAGCCTCATTCCCACCTCTGCCACTGTGTTTTAGACCTAGTCAATTATTCATCCCCCTAATTATACTTTAGTTTAAGCTTTAACACACCCTTCCTGCTACACACACACAGTAGGAGGAGACAGTGAGTTGGGGGGAGGGAATTTTGGGGGAGACAATGAGGGTTAGGGGGAGAGAGGAAGGTTTAGGGGGAGGGGTGAGACGGGAAGGGTTGGGTTGGGGAGAGGGAGGGATGTTTGGGGGAGACAGGAAAATGCCATTTATTTGTTAATTTCCTGTAGTAAATAGATGTTAGCTCTGTGCCCCCAAGCCTCTCTGATTAAACCATTGATGAGAACACACACATAAACACATACACAAACACGTGGATTAGGAAGGGTAACGACTCTCCATCAATATTTTAGCATCTAATTACCACAGCACAGGTCTGGGACAAAGGTTGCAGCCAGGGAGACCTAGCGTAAGTTGTGTGTATGAACGTGTTTGAATATGAAAACACAGAAATAGAACAGCAATTCTGGAAAACATGAATATATACTTCTTCTTGTACAAATATATATATATACACACACACACACACACACACACACACACACACACACACACACACACACACACACACACACACACACACACACACACACACAGAGAGAGAGAGAGAGAGAACAGAACAGAGAGAGAAAGAGATGGAGGAGAGAAAGACAGAGATGAAAAGAAAATTAGAGAGACAGAAGGAGAGGCAGAAGGAAAGAAGGAGATATAATCCTTTCCCTTCATTCTCTGAGCGACGCCAGTCGTTGTTGATCACCTGAGTGTGGGCTTCTGAGAAACAGCTTGTCTGTAATTTCATCGCCTCCACCAGCGAGGACACAGACTTTTATAGTTTTATAGGTCAGAGGGGAAGAGAGACAAAGACACTGACTCTGGGCCCTTGTCAGTACACTAAAAACACCATATTACCCCATCCCAACCACTAGTGGATACCGCCAAACCCAATCACATTGCACAGTATAATACAATGCAATATACATTCCAGAAAACCATTATAAAAGTACATTGAACCCGCCCTCATCTGTACATACTGCCGCCCTAAGACCCTATACCTCCTGAAATAACCCAACAGGGAGGGAGAGACACAGAGCGAGACAGAGAGAAAGAGAAAGAGAGATGCACAGCAAGAAAAAGGATACAGGATATTAGGCTAACCCCCATTGCCCCCATTAAAACTCAATTCTAATCAACACTCTCACGCAACACCAAAACTGTCAGACTGTTAAGCCAATCAACTGATAGAAGAGAGCGATAGAGACAGAGAGAGACAGATGTATAGAGGGTGTACAATGATTAGCCAGGATCTGCTCACAATAAGACTAATAGAATGAGTTTATGGCGATGTAAAGCCTCTGATTTGAACTGATTTAAACTCCTGTAGCTAAGTTGGGGGGTAATTAACTCTGGAACCAGAAACTCAGAATTTCTTAATAATTTCTGACCAAGGCTTGCTACCCACTGTGCCAATAGAGGTAATGGTAACACCTTACTTAGAGTAGTGATATGTTGCATTCGTGTAGAATACATTCTTTATGTCATGCATATAAAGGCTTCCTGTTGCTACATATCACCAAAGTGAAAAGTGTTACTGAGTTCTTAGGCAGATACAGTACCCTCTGCACTGTGCCAGTCGAGTTAACCCTGTGGGAGAGGTAGTAATGTAACTGTAGTTAATTGTCGGTAGAAACAGCAGAGCCTGAGGTGCACTGCCAGCGCCCTGCAAAATGACCTCCAGCAGGCCACAAATGTGCATGTGTCTGCTCAAACGGTCAGAAACAGACTCCATGAGGGTGGTATGAGGGCCCGACGTCCACAGGTGGGGGTTGTGCTTACAGCCCAACACCGTGCAGGACGTTTGGCATTTGCCAGAGAACACCAAGATTGGCAAATTCGCCACTGGCGCCCTGTGCTCTTCACAGATGAAAGCAGGTTCACACTGAGCACATGTGACAGATGTGACAGAGTTTGGAGACGCCGTGGAGAACGTTCTGCTGCCTGCAACATCCTCCAGCATGACCGGTTTGGCGATGGGTCAGTCATGGTGTGGGGTGGCATTTCTTTGTGGGGCCGCACAGCCCTCCATGTGCTCGCCAGAGGTAGCCTGACTGCCATTAGGTATCGAGATGAGATCCTCAGACCCCTTGTGAGACCATATGCTGACACATGCACATTTGTGGCCTGCTGGAGGTCATTTTGCAGGGCGCTGGCAGTGCACCTCCTTGCACAAAGGCGGAGGTAGCGGTCCTGCTGCTGGGTTGTTGCCCTCCTACGGCCTCCTCCACGTCTCCTGATGTACTGGCCTGTCTCCTGGTAGCGCCTGCATGCTCTGGACACTACGCTGACAGACACAGCAAACCTTTTTGCCACAGTTCGCATTGATGTGCCATCCTGGATGAACTGCACTACCTGAGCCACTTGTGTGGGTTGTAGACTCCGTCTCATGCTACCACTAGAGTGAGAGCACCGCCAGCATTCAAAAGTGACCAAAACATCAGCCAGGAAGCATAGGAACTGAGAAGTGGTCTGTGGTCACCACCTGCAGAATCACTCCTGTTTTGGGGGGTGTCTTGCTAATTGCCTATAATTTCCACCTTTTGTCTATTCCATTTGCACAACAGCATGTGAAATTTATTGTCAATCAGTGTTGCTTCCTAAGTGGACAGTTTGATTTCACAGAAGTGTGATTGACTTGGAGTTACATTGTGTTGTTTAAGTGTTCCCTTTATTTTTTTGAGCAGTGTATATTTTTTTATCATTTCTACAGCTGATAAACCAACACTAGCTGTGCGAGTCGAAGGATGGACAGGAGAGATGGTAGAGGGTCTCTCTCTGCAACTAGTCAGTATCCACAACCCGGAGCAGGCAGGATGCTCGAAATGAGATACAGTACATACAGGAAGCAGCTATAGAGGGCTCTATCAGCTCTGCTTACACACACACACACACACACACAAGGCAGGTCTGCCTATAATTCAATGGTTAGTTAGGCATTACTGTTTCTCCATGTGAACACCCTGAAACCACATACTAGGACTAGACAGTGTCAGATAGAGAGCAAAATTATTGTACTAACACACTCTCCCACATGTCATCTGGACAAACAACACCAATAAGCCTTGTAACACACACACACACACACACACACACACACACACACACACACACACACACACACACACACACGAGGGAGACGTTAGCAAAAAGCTTTAAAAAGTAGCTTTAAAAAGTAGCTTTAAGAGCCAAAGCCTCCATGCTTCTTTAAGCCTCCTGACTGTGTATGTTCTTACCACTGTGTACAGTCCTCTTTCTATACCCCTCTCGCTCTCTCGTTCCGGATGGGTGCCACAGGTCTAGGTTCACTCAGACAAGTCGACAGAATGCAGTGGGGTGGATGGATGAAGGCAGGACGGAGAAAGAGAGGGGCTTCCTGAATCTCTCTCTCTCTTAGTGGGTGGTCAGACACCTGCTGCACTGTAGAGGTACTAGTGACTCCCTTGCTCCTGCTCTCTCTATGAAGGTATTAGCTGTGACACACCAGCTCATTCACTGCCACTGATCCCAATTAGAGTTACTGGGGAGAGCGCGATAGAGGGAGGGAGAGATAGAGGGGTGGGGGGGGGGGGCTGGAAACCCAGTGGGGGGCAGTGAGGCACAACGTAGGAGGTCACACACACACACACAACCATTCAACATGCACACAGAGAGAATACATTGCTTCACATATAGAAACAGAGAGCACATCTCTCGTCTATTGGTGTTGCTGTAATAAAGGTCAGGCTGTTCTGAAAGACACATTGATCGGTGTTCCTCACACCTCACTGAACCTAACAGCACACACTGTCACACACTCTCTCTCTCGCTCTACACAGCATGGTTGATAGTGGACTCTATCAAGAGAGAGTTCTGCTGAGTAATGGGACCACACACACTAGATAAAATGGAGGACGGGACACAGAATGACCCGGCACCAGACAGACAGTGTTTTAACTATTTATTACAGTAAACATTTGATTGAAACCAGTCAACAGGTTTAAAGAGAAATAAACAGAGAAGTATAAAACAAAATAATTAAATAGCCTTTAAAATCACCCTGCGGAATATTAAAATATCATAAACCTTTACTTATAAAGATAAGAAACAAGCCTGCTCAGATGAACCAGTCCTTCTCTAACAAGGACCCACCACCATGACAGAGACTGACATTATGACTGTTTATGACACTTATTACAGTGTTAGGAAGTCCTCATGATCACGAGAATGTTATAGATAAATGCGATATGATTTGAAACGTGATCTACATGGCACTGTAGTAACTGGAGGTAATACAACATGATAGAGTAATATGGGAATGAGAAAGAAGGGAGGAGTTGAGTGTTTGAGTGAAGAGTCGAATGTAAGAGTGGCAGTGTTGGTTAGAAACTGTAGCTTAATCTCTCTTCTCCTCTAGTGAATCTAGTCTGTCTGTCTGTCTACTGGTATTGGGCCTCCCACTGGAAAATCAACATGATATAAAAGTAGAGCAACCGACAGAAATCTCTCTTTTTTAAAAGTTTAATTATAAAGTTATTAACAAAAATAACTTGAACAATGTCTCCCATAAAGAATAAAAATGTCCGTAGCTACTCTCAGCACACAGAACCAACTCAGCTACTTGAGAGAGACTAGTACAAAGCTGACTGAAATGTAAAACTAAACCATGTAAATAAATGTAAACAGGACAGCACATACAGCTGAAATACTCACCAAGTATTTATATATCTGTAATGCACAAGTTAAAGTGGTTATTAGATGAGAAAGGAGAACTAGGAGATTAAATGTCCTCTGTTGCCCCCATGTGGTCAGGAATAGTACTACACTCAGTAAAAACCAACACAATACAGTCTGGAATCCTAACTTTGGTCCCTCAACAGATGAGGTTAACGGCAAATTAATTGATATTTATGATCAAATCTTTGGCAAAACAATACAACTTTAAAGATACATCAACTGTAAACATATAGTTAGTGTATACAGTACATATAGTGATGATGTTCATATTGAACAGTGTAATCATGTATAATGCCAGTTCCAGCACATATGGAAACAGAGGGGACCTCTTGACCAATCATATACTCTGTTACTGGCACCTGTTTCGCTCTTCTCTCATATTGAACGGAGGGAGTAAGGCACTGATTGATAGATTGGTGATTGATTGGTGATTGATTGATGGTTAGTCAGATGTTAGTGAGAATATTGCTGGTCACCATGGAGATGGTGAGCGTGCCTGGGAGGTCGTTGTCTTGGTGATTACCCTTGTCCCTCAGGTGGACGGTAACCTGCTGGGGTTCGCCGGGGTCAGAGGTCAAACTGACCTGACCCAGAAAGGAATCCATCAACACGTTGTGGTTATACACCTGGAGGATGAATAAAGTTGTACTGACTTTAATTCAGAGAACAGTTACTTATTGAAACAACCAAATTGTGATGTTCACTCTACTTTAACTCCACCCCCCAGCCCAGTCTCCTCACCTCTATCAGTATAGGCTGGTCAGTTCTCTTCCTGTAAAATAGAGCCTTGGTGTCGAAGGTTGGGCTGCGGGTGTTTTTATAGACCGGAGAACGAACCTTCTCCCCCTCACAACGAATGATCACATATGGGTCTGACGCTGCAACACACACATACAGACTGTCAGTAGGAGAAGAGAGGAGAAGATATGAAAAGGACCAGAGAAGAAAAGGGAACGGACGGAGAAGGGAGAGAAGAAAGGTTTGTATACCTCCATCAGAGTCTTGTCCAGCCAGTCCATCTGCTCGGTGGACATGAATCTGAGTGACCAGGGAAGGGAAGCCACACAGTCCTGACCAACACGTCTGGGCTGGCTGATCTAGGGTTAACTCTCTATGGGGGGAGAGAGAGGGCAAGATAATGAGGAGAGTGCGTGAGTGAGTGAGTGAGTGAGTGAGTGAGTGAGTGAGTATACCTGCAGTCAGCGGGGACGTCAGTGAAAATGCGTAACAAGAGGTCTGCTTCCAGAGCGGGGTCAAAGGTTGTGGGTATGACAACGTAACGACCCTCCTTCAGGGAACAGCGTAGGAACACACACCTGGAGTTGATGTACACACTCCCACACACCTTCTGCTGCCGAGTGTGCATACGGTACTGCCTGTTCAACTCCACCTACACACACACAATCATTTTAATGAACACATTAATAAGACTTTCACACACATTCATTTTAAATGACACATTAATAACACTCTCACACACACTTCTCACCCGGTGTATCTCAAAGCCTATAGCCAGGTTTTCTCCCTTCCCCTCTTTAGGTCTGGCTCTCTTGTCTGTCTGCTGTAGACATACCAGCACCTCATCCTCTGGCTTCTTCACGTTGAACACATACTGCAGCGAGAGATACACACACAGACCAGTCCTATAAATGAATACACACACACGCACACGCCCTCCCCCCATCCCTACCCCTACCTGTGGGTTCTGTATGAAAGTGTGTTTGTTGTTGGTGCAGCCCCCAGCGCGGTTGCTGAGCGGGTTGTCATGGTTCTGCCAGGCACCCTTTAGAGAGCCCTCCTCCCAGGTCTTGTGAAGAGACAGGTAGGAAGTGTTGATCAGACGACACATGATCAAATCACTGAAGTACTGACAGAAGTCATCAAATGTCATCCTGGGTGGGGATTGAGGGGGGGGGGCAGGAAAAGAGAAGTCATCAAGCTTCATCCTATGGCCATCCATTTTCTCAGCCGTGTGGAGGAAAGGTTAGGGGTCATGGCTAGAGGTCATAGGTTAAGGGTTAGAACTCACCAAAATTCTCCATCGTCCTGCACAATCACGCCGATCTTCTCTCTTTCACTCTTACTCACCTTCCCCCACTCCTCTGAGCTGAGAGAGAGAGGAGAGAGGAAAGAGAGAGAAGTTGTTACAGAGAGGTTCTCTACCGCTCAGTGTTTCTCTGAAGGGTGTTCTGTGTGAAATAATGCTACCAGTCCAGAACTGATAGAGTAAGGGACTCAAGGTTCTGAGACATGGACATCAACAGCGGCTCACATGGACAGTTTCCCCTAGACCTTTTGGTGCTGAGATCATTTTTGGAAATTTCCTATGATACAGGATATAAATTAAACAAAGATTCTAAGAGGAATGAACGATCAATCTGTGCTAAAGATCTGTTTCCCGGTTGGCCAACAACACCTCTCTCCACCAGCAGAGGGAGCAGTGAGTCAGGAACCGGTCAATATATACACACACATACACACACCCATCTGGGGGTATTTAAAAAAAACAACGATATATTATTGAAGCTCATTTACTGATTTCTACACATTTTAAAACTGTAAAATTTTATTTGGAGAGCAGAAAAAAAAGCAAAATTTACTCCAGTATTAGCTGGCTGCTACGCACTAGCTCAGTACCAGGATTACAGCTATAGTTTCATGTCAAGTCAAACAGCAGTTACCGAGACAAAGCCATCTACTACAGCGGTCTCCAGTTCTGTGTTGAAAAAAGTCACGCTGTTCCCTGCAAATGCATCGATGTGCTTTCCACAGGGAGGAAGAGGCAAAGCGAGAGGTTTCCCTCTCACAAAAATCTGTCCAATATTACCCCAATGCGTTTCAATGGGCTTATTTTGGACGTAAACTTGTCGCCTGCCTTCCCGCCTTTGGGAAAACAAATCCGATTGTTAGGGCGGAGACATGAGCATTTAGTTAATATATATAGCTCTCTCAAATCAAACTCTATTTGTCACATGCGCCAAATACAACAGGCGTAGACCTTAGTGAAATGCTTACTTACGAGCCCCTAACCAACAGTGCAGTTTCAAAAAAATATGGATAAGAATAAGAGATAAAAGTAACAAGTAATTAAAGAGCAGCAGTAAAAAATAACAATATATACAGGGGGTGCCGGTTAGTTGAGGTAGTATGTACATGTAGGTAGAGTTATTAAAGTGACTATGCATAGATGATAAGAGAGTGGCAGTGGTGTGGAGGGGGGGGGGGGGGGGGGGCAATGCAAATAGTCTGGGTAGCCATTTGACTAGATGTTCAGGAGTCTTATGGCTTGGGGGTAAAAGCTGTTTAGAAGCCTCGTGAACCTAGACTTGGCACTCCGGTACCGCTTGCCGTGCGGTAGCAGAGAGAACAGTCTATGACTAGGGTGGCTGAAGTCTTTTCTTCCTCTGACACCGCCTGGTAAAGAGGTCCTGGATGGCAGGAAACTTGGCCCCAGTGATGTACTGGGCCGTTCCCACTACCCTCTGTAGTGCCTTGCGGTCTGAGGCCAAACAGTTGCCATACCAGGCAGTGATGCAACCAGTCAGGATGGTGCAGCTGTAGAACCTTTTGAGGATCTGAGGACCCATGCCAAATCTTTTCAGTCTCCTGAGGGGGAATAGGTTTTGTCGTGCCCGCTTCACGACTGCCTTGGTGTGCTTGGACCATGTTAGTTTGTTGGTGATGTGGACACCAAGGAACTTACAGCTCTCTGCTCCACTACATCCGCCACCTGCTCCACTGCAGCCCCAACGATGAGAATGTGGGCGTGCTCGGTCCTCTTTTTCCTGTAGTCCACAATTATCTCCTTTGTCTTGATCACGTTGAGGGAGAGGTTGTTGTCCTGGCACCACACGGCCAGGTCTCTGACCTCCTCCCTATAGGCTGTCTCGTTGTTGTCTGTGATCAGGCCTACCACTGTTGTGTCATCGGCAAATTGAATGATGGTGTTGGAGTCGTCCAGTCATGAATGAACAGGGAGTACAGGAGGGGGCTGAGCACAGCGTCTAGATTAACAAGAAGTTAAGCTTTATTTTGATGTATAATACTTGTATTTTTATGAATGTTGAATATTTATATTTCTGTAATTTGAAATTCGCGCTCTGCAATTTCACCGGATGTTGGCCAGGTGGGACGCTACCTGCTCATAAGAAGTTAAACTTACCTGCATTAAAGTCCCCGGTACTAGGAGCCGGGGACCACAAGTTTTCCGCAAGTTTTCTTGTTTGCTTATGGCGGAATACAGCTCATTCAATGCTATCTTAGTGCCAACCTCTGACTGAGGTGGTATGTAAACAGCTACGAAGAATACAGATGAGAACTCTCTCGGTAGGTAGTGTGGTCTACAGCTTATCATGATATACTCAACCTCAGGTGAGCAATAGCCCGAGACTTCCTTAGATATGGTCCACCAGCTGTTACTTACAAAAATACATAGTCCGCCGCCCCTTGTCTTACCAGACGCAGCTGTTCTATCCTGCTGGTACACCGTATAACCAGCCAGCTGTATGTAGATATTGTCGTTCAGCCACGACTCTGTGAAGCATAAGATGTTCCAGTTTTTATGTTCCGGTGGTCATCTTCCCGTAACTCGTCGATTTTATTGTCCAAAGATTGCACATTTGCGAGCAGAATTGAGGGAAGTGGGGGTTTATTCGACCGGCTTCGAATTCTCAGAAGGCAGCCCGCTCTCCTGCCTCTCTTTCTCCGCCTCTCCACGCAGATCACGGGGCTCGGGGCCTGTTCCCGAGGGAGCCGTATATCCTCTGCCTCGGGCTCGTCAGAGTCGTGAAAAAAAGAAAAATAATTCTGCTAGTCCGTGGTGAGTAATCGCAGTCCTGATGTCTAGAAGTTCTTTCAGTCATAAGAGACGGTAGCGGCACCATTATGTACAAAATGAGTAAAAAAATACAACGCAGATAAACAAAAAAAACAATCGGTTGGGGGCACGTAAAATGTCTGCCTTCTGCTCTCCATAAAGCCAGCCAGCCATACAAACCGCGCTCCCTCCCGCTCCCAGGTATCCGCATGGTCCTAAAGTCAGAAGGTTAACGCCACTAAACTGCATTTGCCTTTTAATTCGGGATTTTAATGATTTTCGTAGCCTATTTTAAATTGTTGGTGTTGAGCTAGCTAGGATATGGCGACTGTCATTCCCAATTGACGCCTCTGCAGACACTCTTCTTTCCCACTACCAGGCCAGGTCTTCCTGGTGAAAGAGGTCTTCTGACCTCAATAGGACTTGTTGTATAACTAAAAGGTAAATAACAAACATTTTAAAACCTACCTGTCGCTCCAGGCACCGTTCCACTCTTTCTCTCCCCAGGGGTTTCGGAGACGTATCATTGTGAGTTTGTCGGACTTGAAGTAAGCCATGAGGCCGTGGCCCAGCCGGACCTTTCTAACATCTGTCACAGCGTAAGCATGACCCTTCACCAGACCACAGGCCAGACGAGCCTCCATCTCTGCTGAACTGGCCGCCTGCAGGGAGTGGTGAATGGTCAGGATTCTAGGTGTGTGTGTGTGTGTGTGTGTGTATGTGTGTGTATGTGTGTGTGTGTGTGTGTGTGTATGTGTGTGTGTTATACCCGTATGGAGGCGCTGATGAGGCCTCCTCTGTTGTGGACCTTGAGGACTCTGTCGAACAGCATTGAGCGTTTCTCCTTGTCCGTACTCAACCCTTCCTCCAGCAGGTCCAAGGGCTCCGAGACGCCACCCGTAAAATCCACCAACGCATCCGCTGTGTTGCCACCGTCCAATGCCTCGTAACACCCATACATCCTACACACACACACACACACTCAGCAACACATCCTACACACACACACACACACTCAGCAACACATCCTACACACACACACACACACTCAGCAACACATCCTACACACACACACACTCAGCAACACATCCTACACACACACACACACACACACTCAGCAACACATCCTACACACACACACACACACTCAGCAACACATCCTACACACACACACACTCAGCAACACATCCTACACACACACACACACACTCAGCAACACATCCTACACACACACACACACACTCAGCAACACATCCTACACACACACACACTCAGCAACACATCCTACACACACACACACACACACTCAGCAACACATCCTACACACACACACACACACTCAGCAACACATCCTACACACACACACACACACTCAGCAACACATCCTACACACACACACACTCAGCAACACATCCTACACACACACACACACACTCAGCAACACATCCTACACACACACACACACACACTCAGCAACACATCCTACACACACACACACACACACTCAGCAACACATCCTACACACACACACACACACACTCAGCAACACATCCTACACACACACACACACACTCAGCAACACATCCTACACACACACACACTCAGCAACACATCCTACACACACACACTCAGCAACACATCCTACACACACACACTCAGCAACACATCCTACACACACACACACTCAGCAACACATCCTACACACACACACACTCAGCAACACATCCTACACACACACACACACTCAGCAACACATCCTACACACACACACACACACTCAGCAACACATCCTACACACACACACACACACACTCAGCAACACATCCTACACACACACACACACACACTCAGCAACACATCCTACACACACACACACACACTCAGCAACACATCCTACACACACACACTCAGCAACACATCCTACACACACACACACACACACTCACTCAGCAACACATCCTACACACACACACACACACTCAGCAACACATCCTACACACACACACACACACTCACTCAGCAACACATCCTACACACACACACACACTCACTCAGCAACACATCCTACACACACACACACACACTCAGCAACACATCCTACACACACACACACTCAGCAACACATCCTACACACACACACACTCAGCAACACATCCTACACACACACACACACACACTCAGCAACACATCCTACACACACACACACACACACTCAGCAACACATCCTACACACACACACACACACACACTCAGCAACACATCCTACACACACACACACACACTCAGCAACACATCCTACACACACACACACACACACTCAGCAACACATCCTACACACACACACACACTCAGCAACACATCCTACACACACACACACACTCAGCAACACATCCTACACACACACACACTCAGCAACACATCCTACACACACACACACACACTCAGCAACACATCCTACACACACACACACACACACTCAGCAACACATCCTACACACACACACACTCAGCAACACATCCTACACACACACACACACACACTCAGCAACACATCCTACACACACACACACACACTCAGCAACACATCCTACACACACACACACACACACACACTCAGCAACACATCCTACACACACACACACACACTCAGCAACACATCCTACACACACACACACACACACACTCAGCAACACATCCTACACACACACACACACACTCAGCAACACATCCTACACACACACACACACACACTCACTCAGCAACACATCCTACACACACACACACACACACTCAGCAACACATCCTACACACACACACACACACACTCACTCAGCAACACATCCTACACACACACACACACACTCACTCAGCAACACATCCTACACACACACACACACACACTCAGCAACACATCCTACACACACACACACTCAGCAACACATCCTACACACACACACACACACACACTCAGCAACACGTCCTACACACACACACACACACACTCAGCAACACATCCTACACACACACACACTCAGCAAAAGCAACACATCCTACACACACACACACACACACACACACACACTCAGCAACACATCCTACACACACACACACACTCAGCAAAAGCAACACATCCTACACACACACACACACACACACTCAGCAACACATCCTACACACACACACACACTCAGCAAAAGCAACACATCCTACACAAACACAACAGTCCATCTATAGTACTAACTTGGCGTAGGCCTTCTCCGCCAGAGCGCTCCAGAACTCGTTGCTGTCATTGGAGTGACAATACACCAAGTTGCCATTCGAAGTGGGCAACCGGTCGTCGATGACAACATCCACCCATTCTCCAAAGCGCCAGAAGCGGAAGTGGAAGATTCCGGCGTAAGATCCGGGCTTATCCTCATCCCATTCCTGGTCCTTATGGTCCGGGATCACCTGGGAGGGAGATAAGACGCTCAGAACACGTCACAGCTGCATGGCCTGGCTGGTCTAGAGGTAATGCTGCAGCCTCCAGCACACGTCTTTAGTATGGTCATGGGTTCAAATCCGGCCTACTGCCCTTTGATACAATCTCTCTCTAACTTTCCCCACTACCAGTCTCTCTCACTATCTGCTCAATACAAATCAGATTTTTTTTTTTTTTTTTTTTACAGCTAACTTAAACAAGCAACCACCTAGTGCATCATAACAACCAAACCAAAATGTACACACCACAAGCAGACATTGGTGCACACACACACACACACACACACACACACACACACACACACACACACACACACACACAGCCAGCATTTGGGTATATTAATAACCAGCCCATCCAGTTATGACCAACCAGCTCCCAGAAGCCCTCAGGAAAATCCCTGGTTCCTCTTCTGATGTCATCACTTTCTGTTGCCTAGCGCCACCACACACTCCCTCCTCCCCTCTCCTGTTCTCCATCCCTCCCTCACTGTACATGCCACACAATCAATAGTCCAAACCACAGAACCAACTCAACCATGTTACCCTCTGGGAAAGGGAGGGGAAAGAGATGGCATAAGAGAGAGACAGAGGGAGAGAGGAACAGAGTGAAACTATCTGCAGACACAGACAGACACAAATATCCATCCAGACAGACAGACAGGCAGGCCTCGTTCCCTCCCCAGCAGAGAAAGATGAGCTCTCAGACATGCACAGACCCGGCCCCCTCGTCTGGCTCAGCCATGGAGCTACGCTTTGCAGAGGACACTTCTCTCACTGAGGTAAGACTGTTCACATGGTTGAGATGAGGTTGAGATGTGGTTTAAGATGAGGTTGGTGATTGAAATAGCACAATCGATGGTTCAGTTGGTTGCAAGTTTGATTCTTGCATGGGTCAGATATACTGAGTGTAATGTAATAATGCCTTCACCGTAAGTCACTTTGAAAAAAGTATTTTCAAGTAGACATGCAAAATTCTAAATTGGCTTCTGCTATGTGTAGTAGTTTGGTACTGTCTTAAATATGTGCTTATCTGGGGCCGCCTGAGTGGCGCAGTGGTCTAAGGCACTGCATCGCAGTTGCTAGCTGTGCCACTAGACATTCTGGGTTCGAGTCCCGTCTCTGTTGCAGCCGGCCGCGACCAGGAAACCCATGGGGCGGCGCGCAATTGGCCCAGCGTCGTCTGGGTTAGGGGAGGGTTTGGCCGGCAGGGATTGTCCCATCGCGCTCTAGCGACTCCTGTGGCTGGCCGGGCACAGTGCACGCTGACACGGTTGCCAGGTGCACAGTGTTTGCTCCGACACATTGGTGCGGCTGGCTTCCAGATTAAGAGGGCATTGTGTCAAGCAGTGCGGCTTGGTTGGGTTTCGGGGGACGCATGGCTCTCGACCTTCGCCTCCCCCGAGTCCGTACGGGAGTTGCAGAGATGAGACAAGACTAACTACCAATTGGCTTCCACGAAATTGGGGAGAAGGGGGGAGGGGAAACTAAAACAAAGTAGCCTATTTACTGACAAACACATGGACAGTTTTCAGGAGTCGACTTGTACTGAATGGTATCTGCGTCTGAGTATCCAGTACGTCCAGCATATTATAGTTATACTATTATAAAAGTATTATTATTCCACAATGTGATTCGCAGGTGTGTCCAGTCTCTGCAGCAGAGTGGTCAAAAGTGCAGCTATATTATAGTATTACTATATTATGATTACATTATTAATATAGTTATTATTGTTACTAGGTAATGCAGCTGCGTGTCCAGTCCCTGCAGCGGAGCGGTCAGAAGCGACAGGAGGGGGAGCGGTTGCTCCTCCCCCACGAGGCCGTTTACCGTCTGGACTTCTCCAATCAGAAGCTGGCGTTCATCCACTGGTCGGTGTCTCTGATTGGTCATGGCAGATTGACCGTCACAGGGATCTCCCAGCTCTGGACCCCTGACCTCACACACCTGATGACCCGGCAGCTTCTTGAACCCGTCGGAACATTCTGGCGGAACGCTGGTGACCCGGAGGACACACCCCTCAAGTGTCTGGAGGCGGACATCCAGGAGTTTGGGGAGCGAATCGCGGAGTTGGCAAAGGTCCGCAAGGTCATGTACTTCCTGCTTGCCTTCAAGGAGGGGGCGGAGGCTGACAAGGTCAGCATCTCCGTGGAGTTCAATCAGGCCTGACCTACAAAACTTAAAGGGATACTTCTGGATTTTGGCAATGAGGCCCTCTGGATACCAAAGTGTGTACTTTTCTGTGTCCAGTATGAAGGAATATAGAGGTAGTTTTGCGAGCCAATGCTAACTAGCTTTCGAGCAATGACTGGAAGTCTATGGATAACGCTAGTTAGCACTGGCTTGTGAAACTACATCTAACTTCCTTCATACTGTACACAGAGACATAAAAATCGTAACCACAAGTTCATCCGACTCTGGGGAAGTAGTTATAAAGGGCCTCATTCCCAAAATATCCCTTCCCTCTACTCCTCTAGTCTCCCTCTCTCCATTCTAAGGGAATGCCTTCTACTACAGCCAGTCTAGGTTGGACCAGTCTACACTCCTATCCTTCTCTTTACGCCCCCCGCCCACACACACTGAGTCCCATCTCTCATCTGTGTGTGTGTGTGTGTGTATGTACTTTCTTCCTGAGCATCTATCTATCTATGCATGTCAGTCAACAAGCTGCTAGAAACCATGTTTTGAAGGTGAAGTAGTTACACAGTAGGCTGCAGAATCAAACTATGGATACAGGTAACTGCCAAAATAAAGGAAACACCAACATAAAGGTTTTAATAGGGCGTTGGGTCACCACGAGCCGCCACAACAGCTTCAGTGCACCTTGACATAGATTCTACAAGTGTCTGGTACTATACTGGAGGGATGCGACGCCATTCTTCAACAAGAAATTCCATCATTTGGTGTTTTGTTGATGGTGGTGGAAAACGCTGTCTCAGCCGCTCCAGAATTCATACATGACTAAGTATGATCTTAATTGCTTAATTAACTCAGCAATCACACCTGTGTGGAAGCAGCTGCTCTCAATATACTTTGTATCCCTTATTACCCAAGTGTTTCTTTTATTTTGTCAGTTAGCTGTACATTTATATTGAAAACCTGAATGATATGAATAGCTTGTTCTGATCCTTCTTTATAGGAAATATTAGAGAACCAATGCTGCAATGTAACTCCAACCATATTCACTTTGCATGAAATATCACAACAATATACTGTAAACTGGCCATGTCCTCTACTGCTGTTCAATAAAGAGATGTAGGTACTCTGTCCTGCTGTGTTTGTGTTAATGGTCAGGGCAGGGGACAGATGTAGGTACTCTGTCCTGCTGTGTTTGTGTCACTGGTCAGGGCAGGGGACAGATGTAGGTACTCTGTCCTGCTGTGTTTGTGTTAATGGTCAGGGCAGGGGACAGATGTAGGTACTCTGTCCTGCTGTGTTTGTGTTAATGGTCAGGGCAGGGGACAGATGTAGGTACTCTGTCCTGCTGTGTTTGTGTTAATGGTCAGGGCTGGGGACAGATGTAGGTACTCTGTCCTGCTGTGTTTGTGTCACTGGTCAGGGCAGGGGACAGATGTAGGTACTCTGTCCTGCTGTGTTTGTGTCACTGGTCAGGGCAGGGGACAGATGCAGGTACTCTGTCCTGCTGTGTTTGTGTTAATGGTCAGGGCAGGGGACAGATGTAGGTACTCTGTCCTGCTGTGTTTGTGTTAATGGTCAGGTCAGGGGACAGATGTAGGTACTCTGTCCTGCTGTGTTTGTGTTAATGGTCAGGGCAGGGGACAGATGTAGGTACTCTGTCCTACTGTGTTTGTGTTAATGGTCAGGGCAGGGGACAGATGTAGGTACTCTGTCCTGCTGTGTTTGTGTTAATGGTCAGGGCAGGGGACAGGATAGACATGGCTTAGCCTCAGGCTACAGTAGCTACGGTTGCTGTTCATTCATAGGGAAATCAATACACACACACTTTCCCTCCCTCTCTCTCACACACAAATGGTAGCAGACAGACAGACAGACACACAGAGAGAGACACAGAGAGAGAGAGAGAGAGAGAGAGAGAGAGAGAGAGAGAGAGAGAGAGAGAGAGAGAGAGAGAGAGAGAGAGACAGAGA